>NC_068403.1:20177315-20207315 GCF_023724105.1 Carassius gibelio | reverse complement strand
ATATAGGTTAAATTAAATTAATTATTTTAGTTTGGAACAAACTAATTTTTATAGGTCCAATTAAATTAATTATTTTATTTAATTAATGATTTCAATAAATTTTAATCAATGACTACTCAGAACACTTTTCCTTTAGAACACATTTATTGTTCAATAAACTCACAACATTGAACATTTGCTTCAAATGTATGAAGATTGACAGCAGAAATACTTGAAACACTGCAATCAGTCTCTTCAGTTGTTCATAAGACTTGGCCTTATTCAACCTTTGTACCTTGTAGCCATCGAACTTGGGCAGCCACATTTGTAAATGCTGCAGTGAAAATGCAGCCTTGTTAGTACAACCTTTTTATTAAAAGGATCTAAAGTCTTGGCTGTAAAAACACAATAAAATGTAACAATCATGCAATTATACAATTAATCCCTGTACAGCTGGGTGGTCAGTCTAGTGACTTTTGGGGTCATCTTTATTCCATCAAGCTCCATCAGGACCTTTTGCACAAATTCAAAGGTGAACTGTAGCCTTTTTGGATATTTTAGGTTTAGTGTATATATGAGCCCAGCAACCGATGGCAACTCGTTCAGGACCTCTTTTCCTTCGACAACAATTTTAATGTCTTTAGGTGGATGGAGAGGATCCTCTTTCCCAGTGATAAAGATCGCCATGGTTGTCCGCTCCAGTTCTTCAACCTCATTATCCTGCACAAAAAAAGAAAGAAAATATGTTATAATTTCAGAAAATCTCCCGATTTCAAGTTAGATCATAATGTGCCAAGCTCTTATACAATCTAAACTTTCAAAACAAAACATTTGATTAGCAAATCAAAATAATCAAATGTTCATTACAAGGGATGTGACTAAATTAAAAGTGATGATCTAGTTTTACTTAGTAGATCTGGTAGACAACTTCCCAGATGAGAGAAAATGTTACACTTTAGGATGCCTAATTATCACAAACGTCCTCATGACATTGGAAATAGAACTTACCACAAGCAATGATCACTGGCAGGAGATTCCAAATAATTTGCACAGCAGGAACAGCTGATTGGTGGCTGCTTCCCTGAAGCTGAAAGAGAAAACATGATTTAAGTTTCAGCCATCAAAGTGTGTTAACTACTAACATCATACACAAATTAAGAATACCCAACATTTAACATTACTAGATATATACTTTATTTTATGATTTTAGGAAAGCTGGCTAACATTTTGGTAAATGTCTACCACATGTAAATGCTGTTAATAGTGTAGCAAACTAACATTACCAGATACAAATAGCTGCGCCTTGTAATATTATGGCTGATAAATACTGAACACAAGATAATTAGGAGTGTAAATAAAAGATCACATAGGACCTTTAGCTATTGATAGCATAAGTAACCATTACCATTAGTCAAGTTTCAGAGTTTCAGGGATGCAAACACATGTAAAATGTAGTCAAAAAGTATTTTGGGCAGTTCGATTCAATAAACCGGTTGAAAAAAAAAACAGCATAGGTCTCTGCAGGAATGTAATGGGAGTTACCAAATCAGGGTGTTTTTACCCAATGATTCCTGATTGGCTAATGTCATAGTGATGTTAGGTTTAGGGCTGGGGTTGGGCAAGTATAGGTCTCTGCAGGAAAGTAATGGGAGTTACGAGATCAAGGTGTTTTTACACCATGATACCTGATTAGTTGATGTAATAGTGACGTTAGGTTTAGGGGTGGGGTTGGGTAAGGGGGATCATTTAGATTGCATGATTCAGAAACACCCAGCAGTTTCAAAACACCCATATGGTGATAAACGCCCACTTTTGCTCTGCAGAGACCTAAGTCTCGGGTTGGGTAAGGGTGATCATTTTAATTGCATGATTTAGAAACACCCAGCAGTTTGAAAACACTCACAAGGTGATAAACGCCCACTTTTGCTCTGCAGAGACCCAAGTCAAAAAAAAAAAAAGAAAACAGTCCATCTGTTCTTTTATGCTCAACGTTTTGACGTCATTAGAGAAGTCTATCAAATATAAAGTCCTTAATCATAACTTTAGTCAGTTAAAAACCTCATAATCATGGAAAGTTTACAATTAAGTTTTGCAACACACGGAATAAAGTAACAGCAATAATGTGCATGAGGATTTAAGTCTTGAAGATATAAAGTAAATAAATTAGATGTCATAAGGGCAGAAATCGTAATCCACTTACTATACATAATTTATTGCATTCTATTTGTTATGAAATAAACTTACATTTCGCCAGGTCAGAATCAATAACAAAAGAACCAGTTCGGTTCAGACGCTCTGTGTGTCAGTCTGCTTCACGCTGAATCATGCATGCGCAGTATCATCAGCTCATCGGTTATCAAATCGGACGTGTCCGACAGAAACGATTCTCGGTTCAGTGTACGTACTGCTGATCGGAAAACTGATGCAACTGGTTCTTGACTCGAGAAAGAGAACCGCTCCAGCAGTGGGCGTGTTCATTTGTAATCTGGCTCAGCGTTCATCTTCAGTTCTCTCTTCACAGCAGTTCAGTCAGTGTACTGTTTGAGTAAATGAATTACACTGGGATATTGGTTTGTTTCAACTCAGAGAGAGTGTCAGCCACATTTAAAAAGTTAACATCTTAAGTCATTTGTGGATTAATGCTTATTGGAGACGTGAATCGTTTCAAACGATTCAGTTCGATTTGGTGAACTAGTTCAAACGGTTCACTAAGAAGAACCGTTTAAATCGAACGATTCGTTCACGGCACAAAGCTAAGAAATGTCGAGCGCACAAATCCTCGTGTATATCTGTCCAACAGTGTATCGATCATTTGTTTCTTCACGGTTTTAAATTCCATTTATTGTTGGTTTGATGCCAATTCATAGTTCTTGTAATGTGTGATCTAACAGACACACTGTGGCGAGTCGTTTAAAAACAGCAAAAAACTCCAACAAAATAATCATTTTATTCAAATCCACAGACCTTTATCTACAGATCAAGCATCATAATGTGAATATATCATATTGGAGAGAGTTTTACCGTGTATCCTGCTCTATCCTGCTGTAACGGACGAGGCGCGCGGTTTGAATATAAAATGGAGAATGATTGACAGCCGCAGGGAGTGGGAAGACGAGTTTCCGTAAACTGTAATTTAATTATCTAAATATAATTCTGTCCCTCAGATTAAGCTATGGAATGACTTCAGATGACTTTGTGAAATTATAATCAGAACCTCTCAGAACTGCACGATTCACACAAGTCATGCAGACTGACGCGAAAAAAGCGGGAGGTGTCGAAAAGCGCGCTGTTTGCATCCATGAAGTTTGAAGCTTGAACCTGGGGATTTACTACTGCATTTTAAGTGTCAGAAATTGAGCGGAAAAAAATGTCTAGCATAATTATGCATTTAGAAATAATAGTGATATCCTAGTGATAGTTACATACTATCGAGCGTGAATGCTGAAATTACGAGTCAAGGCCAGTCAGGTAAAACGTTAATTGAAAAAAAATAAATAATAAACATTAAGGGTATAACGTTACAAAGTTGATTATTTTACCTTCTTCAGAGTTGCTCGTAGTTCTTCTGTGTCTCTCTGAAGTGTAAGTTACTGCTGCCGCCACTTAACACACAGTTCAACTGTAACAGACGTTTTTTTTAAAAAAAATTCTTTAAATAAACAGGTCAGGTGGTCAGAGAGCGGAACTCCAACTCAGCAATGCGCATGTGCAAACCATGCTTAATTTAATAAAATTGCTTTGATCAAATGAATAAATTCAGTTTAATGTCCCGCTGCAAATCATATTGTATCCATGTAAAAAAAATGGATTCAGCCATAAATATAAATTAAAACGTTTAGTTTAAAGGAAAAAAAACAATAATTTTAAGCTATTTCAACGACAAAATACACATTAAACGAATAACAGCAATGTTAGACTTTTTTCAGTGCAATAAACTGAAACCAATTAAAATATAATTATAAAATATGAATTTAAATATTTTCAGCTTGTTTCAAAGTCTGTATGTCTCATTTTTGTTAAGGCTAACTTGAGGTACTTCAGGTATTTTTTTGTTCTGAGCTCTATTTTTTGCTCTGATATGCATTGTTGTTAGACCTATTATTAAGACATGTGCCTTTCCATATCATACCCATTCAATTGAATTTGCCACTGGTTAACTTCACTTAAAGTGTAGTAACATCTAAAAGCAATATGAATAATCCTTAGCTAAATTTCAACCGTCCCAGATAAGGGTATAACAACTTATGCAATGGAATCATTTAAGTATATATTTTTTTTTTATTGCAAAGAGGATAAAAAAAAGTTTTTTGCTTTACCATTATGGTGTGTAGGTTGATGTATTGAAAAAGTAATTTAAAGCATTTCAACATAAGGGAGCAACATAAAAAAATAAAAAATAAAAAATAAATGAAGGGGTATGGATACTTTTGCAAGGCACTGTAGACGGGGAAAAAATGATAAAAAGGACATACATTAAAGTTACTAAAACTAACTAAATTATAAAAACATTTTATAACAACTGCAGTAGTATCACAGTGATACTTAAATGGAATTACTTTGTAGTCAAAATCTTATTTCCTTTTTATCTTCTTTTTTTCCCTTCATTTTTCTAAATGCTTCAATAGGCTGTTCTGGAGATTTCACCATTTTTAAACCTTGACTGATTTATTATGGTTCAGAGAACTTCCCAAATGCGGATGCCCAAATCTGCCATTCAGCAGAATGCTACTTCCTTAAATCTGACTCATGTGAGAGCTCCTAAAAAAACATAAAGACAACTAAATGTGACGTATCTGATCATTCAAATGAGCACCCCAGCTTGTTACACTAAACCTACTGTAATATATGAGCCTTTCATGCACTGATGCTTGCAGAAAACAGCACAGCAACACATTAGACTAAAACAGTCAAACCCAGATCAGCTGCTAACTTCCTGTATATGTAAGAGGAAGGCAACATCAGACCCTCTGAATCACACGCAGGGCGAGACCTTGCTCTTGGATGGTAATGTCAGTAGTTCTTTGTGTGCAGCAGTGCTGCCCCTCCCCCCTCATCGCCCACCCAGACCCACAGTACACAGTGTGCTCTTTGTAGGCAAGCCTGTAACTGGATGCCAGGTGGTCTGTGATTGGCTGAGCCGAGGCCCCATCTCTCCCCCGTCTTCTTTTTCTGGTGCATATGCATGAGATAGCAGGCTGGTGTGTGTCTGTGCAGCTGCCTGTTCCAGACAGGAAAAGAGAGGGAGAGAAACAGGAGCGAGACATTGGGGAAGGTTAGAGGAAGAGGAATAGAGAAAGGAAATCGGGTGAGGAGACTGCGGGCGACTGTGATTGGGGGGTTGTAGTCATGTCTATGTTCTGTTTGTCTGGCTGGCTATGAGATCAGGCAGCCATGGCCATGTCACTGAGCGCCGACGATGAGGATTACGACTCGGACACAGCCGAACAGGTCAGCACACACTCTCTTCCTCCTGATACACACACACACACACCACACACCACACACCACACACCACACAAACAATTAGCCACCTTCTCGGGTTCCCTTCCTCGTAGCACCATAGCTCTCAAACAAGGCATCCTTCTCCTTCTGCTTTCTTCACCCTCCTCACCATCTTTCTTTCCGAAACAGTTTCTGGGTTTTGTTTTATTGCATAAGTATAAGAACGAAAGGTTTCCATATGACAGGAAGGGGGAAAAAACTCATACAACAGAGAAGAGTGGCTCTGTCTTAATGTTTGTCTCCATTGAGCTTCAGCTATTTGTAGTAATTCGTTTGAGTCATGTGTGCCTCTTTCAGGAAGGCTTGTTCAAGGAAAAAAGCATGTTCCCGTTGCTTTACCTTTGTGTTTGGATGTGGTTTGTACTGGTTTGTCTCCTTTGTTTTGTTGGGAGAACTCAAATATAGTAGCTAGTAAGTAGGAAAGTGTAGTAGAAAGACTTTTTTTTGGGTGTGATGTTCACACATGTGCATGGTTGTTAGGGAGTAAATACTGTATTAAAGGAGGACTTAAGTTCCTCAAAGCAACAGCATGACTGGACATGTGTTGCCCTTAAGTCCCCTTCCCAAGATGCACTGCTGTTTTCTAGGAAATAGAACAACATGCACGGTTTGTTGTTTTTAAGTGAGGACAAAATCTAGACTGCACTGTAAAAAAAAAAAATATATATATATATATATATATATATATATATATATATATATATATATATATATATATATATATATATATATATATATATTGGAGTATGTTTTACAATAAATTACTTTCCCAGTTTTTCTACTTCAAAAATCCAAGTTTAATGTAATGTGTAACTTGACATTTATGTATAAATGATTGTGAAATGTACTAGTAATTTGTAAGTGAAATGTGTACACCACCGTTTTTTGTTTTTTGTTGTTGTTTTTTTTTTTGCATCCATTTGAAAGGTTCAAAAATAACTAAGGACAGTTGAATGCTAGGTGTAGGATTTTATTTTCTAAGGGAGCATAACATACAGACTTCTGCAACAGGCACCTGTGCATTTGCTAGAAAATTCTTGAATTTACTCAGAAACAGAAGAGGTTGCATGTGAATGTCACTTAACCAAGTAAGCCACATGTGCTCACCAACCACACAAATAATGCATGCATTTCAAATCTCTTAATCCCTGTCGTGACATAACAGGGTACAATATCTTTAAAAAAACAGTTTCTATGTTGAAGACTGGGGGGAGGGGTGAAGGAAAGTGTGGGGGGAACAAAAAGATGTCCCGGCTGCTCTCAGGCCCCCTGTTTGAGTTCATCTTGGGGAATCTATAAGTCAAAAGGTATATTTGGTAAGACTCTTTATACGTATGTTTGGTCTAAATCAGGCATGGGGCACATTGATCCTGGAGGGCCGTTGTTACCCTGCAGAGCTTAGCTCCAACCCTGAAAAAAAAATAAAAAATACATACCTGTATCCTGAAGACCTTGATTAGCTTGTTCAGGTGTGTTTGGTTAGGGTTGGAACTAAACTCTGCAGGGACATCGTCCCTCCAAGATCAACGTTCCCCACCACTGGTCTAAATATATGGTCACATTTTGGTTGACCAACTTGACCCCATTGCAAAAAACACATAGGGAAAGATTCCCCTCACACAAAATTCCTTATTGAATTTAGATTAATTCCTATTGAAAATTTAAAAAAAAAATCCTAGCAAAAAAGGTCCAGTGTTAGTTGTGAATTGTGTAGCAATATATACGAAGCACCGTTCACAAAGAAGTCTGTTTCAAACCAAGCAGTTTTCTGTTGATCAGTGTGGTAACTTCATGTTATCAACTTGAACCCTTTGCAAAATCTATGAGTGGAAATCTTTCGCCTTCCTGATCGCAAACATGACCAAACCATATAGCTTTGTGCAATTTGTTAAATAAGTCAAATTTATTAGTGCTTTCATCTCCAAATATTTGTTTCACGGAGCACCCAAAGGTCAACATTTTGTAATTGGCTTGTTCCTCACTGTTGTGCAGAGGCGGTAGCTTTAATTCTTCTCTAGATCACTATTGCAATGAAGCCTTGTGACTCATTGTGTCTCTTGATTTGTGTCATGGCATGGGCAAAATAAAGTGCCAGAATTAGACATAAACTCTCACACATGACCATGAGCAAACATTCACACAGACTGTAATTATTCTTCTGTTGGAGTGTACACAAGATGATGTGGATGATCCTGTCTACAACATGTATGTATGCTTCATTTGTAAGTGATGCGTTCAAGTAAAAAATGCCAGAAATTATTTTGTGTGTTGAGGATGAATGAACTGGCTTTAAATTTGGGGGCATGTCAATAGATAACTATAGTATTGAGCATTGTAGTATAATATATAGCCATGTTGTATTATAAGATGGTAAGATCATTGAAGAATAACAATAAAGCCAGGCCAACTTAATTTCCCATCATTCTCTGTGGAAGCACCAGAATGATAAAATACACATGTAAAGCATAATTTACAAACCTAAAGTGCATCTTTTCTTCATTTTGCTGCACTTTCACTAAAAGGATTCCTCTTTGTCAGGAAGTGGACAGTCAAGAAAGGAACATGAAATTGCCCAGCATGTCAATTTTATTGAGACTAAAATAACTTGAATGGACATCACAGCACAATTATTATTTCCAAACTCACAAGCAGGACTTGAATGCAGCCGCAAAAGATGATGACGCATGTGGATTTTTTCAGAAAAGATAATAATTATGTGTGACTTAGTCTGGAAAATGTGTGTCTCTAGAGGTAATTGCATGATGACAGGAATGAGGATCCTGGCTGATGTAACTTGATGTTTCTAGATGAATTTTTAAGAGCACTCGGATGTAACGATTTCTTCATGACCCTATACAATATTATTGATTGGTTGAACATTACAGTGGAATGGAATGAGCCTCCCCAGAAAGTACAGTCTGTGCTGTTTGTTTATTTATTTATTTTGCTGGACAGATATTTGTAGATAGATCTCACATCCTTCATATCCACTGATGGTGCAATGCATAATAGAAGAGTAACTGGAGAACGTCTGGTGTTGTGCTGTGTTCAAAAGGTCTGATCTAGGATCAGCTACATCAGTCCAAACAGTCATTTGTTTGAGCTGGAGATTACATCTTGGGTCCTCACACATGTGTAGCTTGTGGACAGCTGATGAATACTGGCTGTGATTCAGCATTCTTTTTGAAACCACTATCTCTCATATTGGCTTCCACACTCGGACAGTGGCAATAGAGGTCACAGCTGTGATGCATCACTCCAAAGCACAAAAACACTGTTGTGCTCTATAGTAAGCATTCTTACAGTCAGGAACCTGCACCTCTCTGCAGCTCCCTGAATCTGTTATAATGAAACACAGCGCCGGGGAATGGTTGTGTTCCAGTTGTTCTGATGTCCTACAGGATTTTGCAAGAACAGGAATAGCTCTACAACAGCATTTGATCTCAATGTCTGAAACATCCCATCAAGATGAATATAATACAGTATTACAGTGCTACTATTTAGTCCTTCAAAGGAACTGTCTGCAATGAGAACGAAATCATTAAAAAAAGAATCTGATGTTAAACCCAGTAGTCAACCACTTCCCCCTTCTGAGCCAATTAAATGTTGAATAGAAGTATTCCTTCACTCCACCAGTCAGCAGGAACTGCTGTGTTGCCATGGTTACATTGCAGAAGGACAGACTTCCAGTACTGCACTGCAGTTTGTGCATGCGTTGTAATGTATTCATTATCTGAGCTGGAAGGCAAGATAGGATTCTTCTGGAGAGGGTTTGTATCCCATGTGTAACCAGAACAGATTTGCTGGAATCCACTATTTCTGCTGCTTATTACTACGTTAGAGCGCAATCACAATGATCCCAATAACAGAGCTGCCATAATGAGGTTCCCAAATTGGGTTATATTCCAACAGCTGAGCTAGTAAGAGAGGTGCATAGTCGAGTTAGAAGTGATGATAAACAATAGCAATCAAATGTTGTAAATCGCAAGGCTGAAAAGATACAGGATATGAGCATAGGCTAGATCAATTTGAAGCATAGTACATAAATCAAGCAGGAGAGTCACACGGGGATTGTGGGTGGGTAAACAGACAATAAGAGGCACTGGTAAGAGCTTTGAACCATGAAGGGCTGTATAATGTACAGAATAATGTCATTAGAGAAGAGCACCTATGATACTTGACACTTATTTTTTTTTGAGCTAATCACATGTGAACCAGGTGCCTGTGCCATTTTTTTCTGCCAAACAAATGGTGAAAAATACCATGTTGGCTAAAAGTATGCATTTTACATGCTAGTTTTAATGGAAACATTAAACTAACAGCAAGTTTTGGTTATTAACATCCACAAATACAGCTAAATTACCTTTACCATCAAATCTCATACAGAATTTGAACTAATATACTGACAAAATCAATAGCTTTTCATTTCTGTCTTCTGTCAAATGCCTAGTGAGGATGTTTTATAGGCAACATTTTGTTATATTATTTAAATTTCCATTCTTCATTTTTTTCCCCCATTAGCAACGGCTGCCCAACAGACCCAAAGCCAAAATGGCTGCATCAACAGCAACAACTCCAGCAGCATCCACTTCTTCATCCACTGCAACAGCAGTTAAGCTGCCGTCCAATCGAACCTCCTCCGGAGCTCGCCGTAGACGCACGCGATGTCGAAAATGTGAGGCATGTGTGCGGACAGAATGTGGAGAGTGTCACTTCTGTAAGGACATGAAGAAGTTTGGAGGACCTGGCCGAATGAAACAGTCTTGCATTATGAGACAATGTATAGCGGTAAGGAGCTCAATTCCAGCAGACACCTAAAGCCTGATCTAATGTATGAGGAACTGGTGGAATTCCATGGAAATATATCAATTCAGACATTTATCAATGTCAATCAATTTATCATTTATCAAACTGAGATTCAGAATGTATGACCGAATTGGTTGTAATGTCAGATGAATGGTCCATTAATTTGTAACATTAATAACAATTTTTTTTTTATCGTATTTTATTGTGTATGTGTATTTTGTAACCACACATTTTCCGAATTGTTGATATTCTGGATATTAAATCCACAGCCCGTGTTACCACATACAGCAGTATGTGTAGTGTGCGGTGAAGCTGGAAAAGAAGACACACTTGAAGATGAAGATGAAAAATTTAATGCCATGCTCATGGAGTGCTCCATCTGCAATGAGATCGTCCACCCAAACTGCCTCAAGGTCAGACTGACTGAACTGTAACCTAACCACTAGCCCAAGAATAGAGTTCTAAAGTAAATGCAAAGCAGTCAGTGTATACTGCGCTCTCTTTTGTTTTGTGTAGGCAGAAAAGAATGAAGTGATTGTGCTAAGGTTGCATGTTTGTGGGCGGCTCTGACATTTTTTTAACACCTTTAAGTTCCTCTTTAGTGTGTGGTGGTGTAGTGCATTCACATACTTAGCGAGAGTGTTTGCATAATCGATCTCTTGCCTTTTCAGTTGAAGGATGCAGCTGGAGTAGTAAATGATGAGCTTCCTAACTGCTGGGAATGTCCAAAATGCAATTACGCTGGGAAGACTGGAAAAGTGAGTATTTGGGGAACAGTGGTAGAGTGGTTTGATAGCATACAGAAAAGATTTGCATTTGAAAAGAGATACTATTTGAGAAAGTAGTGGAGACAGTGAAGATGAAATGTGGTTTACAGTAAAGCGGTGATATGTATATGTTTTTGTAATTTTTCAAATTCATTTTACTTTTTGAACTTTTGTTAACTCGCATATTTAGTTCCTGTTTAGTTTTTGACAAAAAGCATTAAAGGGCCTGCATTTCTCATTTGGTAGGACAAGCCCATAAGTAAACTGTCAAACCAGATCTTGATGCAAATATAATGCAAATATACATGTGTTGTGATCATTTTAATTCAGTTCAGTTAGTGGCAGGCTGTCAGGCTATTTCCCTGAATGCAAACGGTGAAATACGTTTACAGTTAAATTGTATTTGTCATACATAGGAAGTATATCATACCAATACATGCTTGGCGAACAATGTATAATATTCATAAGGTATAAAGTTGTCTTTTGTATTTTCTTGCCACTCTTTGGCCTGCAAGCAAAAACGGGGCCCAGGCTTTAAATACGCATCCAACCTGCCAGGCTCCCTGCTGAGGGAGCAGAAAGCAGGACGTGATGGACGAGAGGAAGGGGACCAGACATCCACAGGTGCTTCATCCATTAAGAGAAAGAGTGAGAGGGAGGAAACTCCCAGACTGAAGACTGAAGATCTAACATCCCGTCTTCCCCCAATCTTGAGCCCTAGTGGCCTGCCAAGACCCCGATCTGAAGTGCCCAACTTCTTGAGGAAGAAGAGGAAGTTATTTGACGATGATGAAGAGGAAGAGGAGGCTTGTGCTAAAAAGAAGGTAACATTCACACAGATGTGCATTATTTACATACACAAATCTGCTGTAGCTTTTTCATTCAGTAACTTTATTGACATATTTTTAGCCGAAGAAACCCTGGAGGCTTGAAGAGCCTTTGATTCCCAAACTCTCTCACATGAAAACAGAAGAGGAGGAAGACAACTCTGAGGAGGAAGAGAGGCAAGAGAAGCGAGAACTGCCTCGTCGTTCATTTAAGAAAGACTACAGCACAGTAAGAAAAGAGAAAGAGCATGAGGAAGAGAGAAGGGAGGATAGAGATCCACCTTTCAGATCCCTAAAGGAGTTTAACACCCTCCGGAAAGAGGACGACCAAGAGGAAGAAAAGGAGGACGATGATGAGGAAGAGGAGGAGGACAATAATGGCAAACGAGGCAGGGACAGCAGCCCTGCACTAAAGAACATCTCCTTATCGCTTGAGAGTGATGCTTCACGGTGCAGCTCCCCAAGAGCAGGGCCAAGCAGCGATGGTAGTGAGACTCAAGAGAAGGCACCACGGGCTCGGGTGAAGCGACACCGACGCAAGCCCCCTAATCGCCAGCTCAGCGCAGAACTCAGCAAGCAGCTCAACATGGAGATCCGTCGCACCGAGCATTCACTGGCCAATGAGAACCAGCAGCCACTCAAGAGTGAACCTGAGGACAGCGAGAACGAGGAACCAAAGAGAGGCTTACGGAATGGGACTGCAGGGAATGGGGGAGGAGGTGGAGGAGTAGAAAGAGGAGCAGGAGTAGAGGGTGGAGGGGAGCGGCCACATTTACGAGCAAGGGAGATGAATGGGACATCTTGGGAGCTGCGGCACTTTTACCCTCCTCAGATTACCCCACTTGGCTTGAACCGCAGTTCACCCACAGTCAGACCACTTCCTGCACGTTCACCTCCAAAGTGTGTTCAGATGGAGCGCCATGTGATCCGACCACCTCCAATCTGCCCTCCACCTGATAGGCTACCACTAGCTGATGGACGCAATCACATCGCTCCCAGAGAAGCATGGTTGACCATTTTCAGTCACCTGAGCCATCGTGAACTCTGTGTGTGCATGCGAGTGTGCCGAACATGGAATCGCTGGTAAGAAAAACCTAAAGACTTTATCAGTAAGCCTGTCCCAGATGCCATCCTCAATACTTGTGGTCCATCTGGATTAGTTTTCACCAGGGGTGCAGAACTTAGTTCCTGGAGTCTCTGCCCAGCCCTGCAGAGTTTATCTTCAACCCTAATTATACACACTTGATGTACCTAAACAGGTCCTTCAGGTCTTGGAGCAGGGTTGGAACGAAACTCTGTGGGGCTGCGGTCCTTTTGAAATTGAGTTCTGCACCCCTGGTTTACACTTTGTTTCTACACATTTTGCATGTCTTCAAAAAAACCTGATTCAGGTCATCAGCTCATTTGTAGAAACTCCAAGACCTGAAATGAGCATGTGAGAAAAAAGAAGACATACAAAATGTGTAGTGTTGGAGGTACTCCAAGAACTGGGTTCAAAACCACTGGAGTAGTTCAGCGCCATTTAAAAAATCATTTGAAATTTGTGTCAGCACGACATAAATAGAATGCGGCAGCAGTTTACAATCAAGGATTTGTGGTGTAAAGCCATGCCACATCCAAGTAGACAGCATCACTGACTATGAGTTCTATTGACTGATCTATTTATAATGAATCTCTATAATAGATCAGTGGTTATATGGTATTTTGCCATGCCGCTCGCATCCAGTGTAGACATGTTGTTAGGAATCATTAGTTGTTTTCCCTTATAAGGATTCACGCTTCGGGCACACCCCCAAAAAGACATGCACAAAGGCCAAGAGATTTTAAGTGCCATTTTGGGACCTATATGTAATTATTACAATGACATTTTGTTGTTGGTTTAGGTGCTGTGACAAGAGATTATGGACTCGTATTGATTTGAAGCGTTGTAAGTCCATCATCCCACTGATGCTAAGTGGGATAATTCGCAGACAGCCCATCACTTTGGATCTGAGCTGGACCAACATCTCCAAGAAGCAATTAAGCTGGCTTATTAACCGATTACCAGGTCAGTGTTCATGTGAGCATGTATGTGGATCCACATCATCTTAATTTACAGTATGTACTTGTTTCTAATCGCACATCTAACCTGCGTGTTTGGTTGCAGGACTAAGGGTGCTTCTCCTATCAGGCTGTTCATGGGTGGCCGTTTCAGCTCTCTGCACATCCAGCTGTCCTCTGCTGCGTACTCTAGACCTGCAATGGGTGGAGGGGCTCAAAGACCCCCAGATGAGGGACCTACTATCTCCTCCGACTGACAACAGGCCAGGTAATATACAGTACTCCAGATTGCTTTGCACACATCCAAGTTCCACCTCACTGAACTCAGAAATTAACTCCTACTAGACAGTTACTTACTCCGACGGTGCATTCTCTACTTGGGATTTCTCTAACAGGTCAGATGGACACACGCAGTAAACTCCGGAATGTTACTGACCTGCGTCTGGCTGGTCTGGACATCACAGACAGCTCTCTGCGTCTCATCATTAAAAATATGCCTGTACTCTCCCATCTGGACTTGAGTTACTGCAACCATATCAATGACCAGTCAGTAAACCTGCTGACTGCTGCAGGGACCACCACTAGAGACTCCTTAACTGATGTCAACCTTTCTGGTAATTGCACTGGTTAATACCATTTGTAATCTTAGAACAAATGCTTTTAAACCATTCAGATTTCATTCAGAGTTAATACCCTTTTTCATCAACACAGTGCTGGTACCAAAGCTAAACCAGTACCCAATCTTGCCCCATTAATTTCGTCAAAGGAAATTGACTCCTTACCTGCCCATAAACCTTCTGGTCTCAAATCTGAACCATTAGGGGCTTGTAGGCAGGAAAATGTCATCACCACTTAAAATGTAAAAAATAATTGTGGTCTGATAAAGAGAATCCTACCTCCCAGGTATTTCAGTGAAAAAGGCATATCAAGTAATTCTGGATTCGAACTATTAAAAAAAGGCCAAGTAGAATAAATAACTTTCCTTTTTGAAGGGTTCACTGAGTCTAATGCTTAAAATGGTTAATTCCCCCTCACTGATTACTGATCTCTCCTTTCTTGATGTTCTCTTTAGTGTGTAACCGGGTCACTGATCAGACGCTGAGCTACTTCAAACGCTGCGGAAGCATCTGCCGCATTGACCTGCGATTTTGCAAGCAGGTGAGCCGACAGGCATGTGAGCGCTTCATTGCAGAGATGTCGGTCATCGTTCCCTTCCAACTGCAAGAGGATAAACTTCTCCAAAAACTTCACAGCACCCCCTAGTGTCTGGGAGGAACTCAACGCCAATCTAAAATGATACCATGTATCAGATGCACTCTTGTTTGGATTGAAACTGGATTCAGACATTTGAAAAAAAAAAAAAAGCACTGCAACACATATGTGGACAAAGTGTTTGTCAGCTCCTTTCAAACTGGAAAGAAGAGCAGACATATTGTACTTAAAGGCACATAATTCTGCTCCTATTTGAAATGTTGTTTCCAGCAAATTCTGTTAATCTTCGACGAGATTATACATGTTATTACCAAGAGATTCTATTTAATAGGTGGTGTGGTAAAAAGCAGTGGACATATATATATACACACCCTCTACATACTCACTGGATACTACAAACACTTAATCCATGAGTTGGCATGATTGTACATTATTCTAAACCCTCCTGTTTTTTTTTGTATAAAAGATGTATCAATTCAGATTTGTGCTGTATTTGGTTCAGTACTGGGTATTGTATTGTTCTTTATTTTTTTTTATTTTTAATATAATAGAATTTTTAAATATCTCCATCCATTTTATGTCACCAGTATTGGAATATTCCAATCTGATCAGCATTTTTCAGTCACACATTTTGACTGCTTTGAATTTCAAGTACTTGCTGTTCGAATCTCAGAGCAGATATAGAAGTGAAATGTTATTTTGAGGTCTATTTATAAAACAGTGCCATATTCCATCTGTGTTTTAAACAGCTGTAACAGGCAATACTTCAGCTAACAGTATGACTCTGAAGAGTTTGGTTCTACACGTGTTAGACCAAACAAATTGCTGAATTTCGTATTCCAGCTAGCTCAGTAATGTTTTGTATTCAACACAATCAGGTAGGTTTGCATTGTTTTTCCATGAGGTCAAGAAAGACTTTGAACATCCATGCAGTATGCGTCTATGAAAGTCATGTGTTTGTATTCCTTCCACAGTGATTATTATTGTAAAACGGTAACTGATGATTTTAATGGTGTATTATTGTGAGTTTGTCTCAGGATGGTGACTATCAGAAAGAGGGAGCGTGCCATCTGATCTAAGCCACCATACTTGTACCACTATAAATTAAGGCATTGTTTGCCATCTAAAACACTCTAATGTACATTCGGCTATTTATATTTGTATGTAATAAAAAAAAAAAAAAGAAAGATTTTACTGTGAGACATTTGAAAAGTGCAGTTATTTTCCAAAAACAAACAAAAAAAGCACATCAATATATACAAATGTACCTGTATTAAGATTAAATATGCAATTTTACATGTTGCTTAAAGCAGGCAACATTTTATAATATTTCATATAAGTCGGAAAATAGAAGTGTTCAAAAAGAAAACTGGACTTAAATGAAACCGTACATCAATTTGACATTTAGGATTCACAATGCAATACAAATCTTTCTTAGCACTTTTAAGTATCACAAGGGTAAATAAGAACATACAAACTGCTTTGTCTTGTTTGTTAATTCTATATTAAAGTAAAAGATCAACTGACCAAACAAAGCAAATTAATTTTTAGAAAAATAAACTTATCTGAATAGACATACACACAGGAATAAGATATGTCAGGTTAAACAAGGATGTAATGAATTTGAATATATAGCATAGCATTGCATGAATCCCTCATAATCTAAAATGCCACACAAAAAGAGAGGCTGGTATTGTTGTGGTGTCTGAATGAAGCATTCATTTGTGCAGCTCATGCTTGTCAGCACTATGCAATGTGCCATGATTCAATGTTTAATAAGGTTTATCACACAAGTGAGTAAATGGCTACAAAGTATGGGTAGATAATTTCTATAGGCATCTCTCTCTCAAGTGTTGTCCTTATTTTCATTTCATTATCTTTAAGGTTTCCCCAACTTAAACAGCAATTCAAGTACTGACAATTACGGAAAAAAGCATCTGTAGTGCACTGAAGAAAGAGAAATGCATCTTTTGGCACTTAAATCATCCCTCTTATTTTACACTGTGCATTTTGATTAAGTTATTGTTACATAAACTACACATTTACAAATGATATTGACTCACAATTACACTGTGCCCATTTATGGTCCTACTTTGCATACGAAACAGTTCTACCCTTTCTCATTTATCACCACTTACACTGATTTAACAACAGGTTTCTAGGCTGGTTTTCCAGTCACATACTCAAAAGTCGCATGACCCAAAAGAACAGTGGTGACTGAGAAAAAGCAAATGTTCTTAAGACATTTGAAAGAGAAAGGAAGTCATATAATAATAAAAAAAAAAAAAAAAAATCAGGACTGCTGAATCCAGAGAAGAATGACCACAAAACATGTTCATTATGCCACTTATGAAATCATTGACTGATTGGTACCAGTGTCAAGTTATAAGCAGGTACAATGTAACTTGAAGAAACTCCAAAACTTTGTTCAAAATCTCTACACAATTCAAACGGGAAACAGAAGCCCATTCACAGATGTTGCAACAAAAATGGAAATAAAAGAACAGGAACATTCAGATCCTTCCATCCTGAGTTATGGTGCGTGATGATGAACACACAAGTTATTCTCATTCTTTTGAGTTTCTCACAGGGCTCGCATGCGACAGGTGAGCAGAATGTCTTCAAAGCTGTAGGACATCAAGTCAAGGCTGTGAGGTGTTGCTGCTGAACAATTGCATATTATTACAGAGCCTCTTTGAAGAGCTTGCGGAATGTTTTTATTGAAGCACTTATTGACACAGACATTACCACTGTCTGAAGGCTTTCTGAAACAAAATAAAAATTGTATCTTCCACACTGATCCAATGTAAAGACAGGGCACTTGCTGTGCACATTCTTACGAGTCTCTAATGCAAAATGGTCTGCAGGTGGAGCAGGATGTTCTGCCAGCAGCATTAAGACTTGAAAACATGCACAGCCCTGATAACATATTGTCTGCAGATAGGGCATTCGCTCATGCGCTTCCCGCATTTCGTACAGGTGACCATGTGACCGCACTCCAGCAGCACGCAGTCTATTATCGCGTCCATACAGATGCGACACAGGTTGTCGTCATTTGATAACTGGGGTTTGCAACCATCTGCAGTGAGAGAGTGAGAGAGAGAGAGAGAGAGAGAGAGAGATGTTTCAATACTACAGGTAAGGACAGGATCTTGAGTAAAGGCCAATGTAAACTTTGTTTTTTACACATACGATTTCCTTTGATTTATCTTTTTATCAGTATCACTGTTTCAGTAACGAAAAAATAATAATAATCATTTTGGTGCATCACTACATCCCAACTCTTGCATTATGCAGTTTATTTGAACCCTAGTTATACAACATTATAATACTTAATGAAGGGCACAGATGGAATGGGATAATGGGGGTAAAACATCACAGAAGATACATTTTTATGACCCTCAACCCTACCAGTAAGATGCATTATTAATCATTTATTGCAGTATAAACAATGACACTACTTTTTTTTCTTTGAGAGCACATGCTATCCGGCAGTGGCCATGCAGGGAAGGGGTTTGAGGTGCAATGACATCACAAACTTCAGTGCACTGGTGGATGTGACCAGGAAACTTTTCTACCAATCGCAAGCCTTACCTCCGATTCCGCCATTGCAGATTGGAGGGGGATAAGCTACCACTTAAGCAGGAGGAGCAAAGCACAGCTATTAGACTCGGCTAGGAGTTCAATAATTAAACAATCTATTTAATTTACTGTCAAAACCTAAGCTGATCATACCAAACCTCAACTCAAAAGGCAATTTTTAGTCTTTGTATGAACTTTAAGTCAGACTGTGAAGTCATTTCCTACCTGCAGTGATGGGGTTGCTCACATTTTCCACTAACAGACAAAAAAGAAAAAATACATTTTAGGAAAAATGTTTTTTTTTTTTTTTCAAGAATATTTTTCAATTGTTTTTCTTTATTATTTTTTTCAATTTACGTACAGTTGGCAGTTAGGACAAAGAGTGAAACTTAGACTTTGTGCTGCTCTAAATATGGAGCCGTGTTTAGAACTCACTAGATTTGCGATTGTCCTCGTTCTCCCGGTAAAGCCTCCTGACGCGCTCCACCAGCTCCCACTTCTCACAGCAGCCGGAGAAGCTCACAAAGTTCCTCGCCAGGATCTCCTTTAGCTGCCGTACGCTCAGCTGCTCCACGTCATCCAGAGATGACAGGTCTGACAGAGAAGCTCTAGCTCGCCGCCGTGTCTGAGGACTAACCTGATGATAAAAACACATAGTCATATTGTCAATGCAATTTAAGAAATTATTATATTCAATAATTACCGGAAAGGACCATGTTATTCCTTTTAGTTTTCACTAAGTGACCTAACTCACCTCAGGAATGTGTTCTGTCTGGTCAAGGTTAAGGAGTGAGACTGAAGTGGTGTCCTCAATATCCTATCAGCAAGGAATGTTTACACAGAAAAAAGTATAATTAGCCATCAATGCTAAGCCCCTTATAGCTATAGCAAGGATTCCTGCCACAAGTAAATAAGTAGGAAGTACAGGTGCATCTCAATAAATTAGAATGTCATGGAAAAGTTAATTTATTTCAGTAATTCAACTCAAATTGTGAAACTCGTGTATTATACAATTTCAATGCACACAAACTGAAGTAGTTAAAGTGTGAAAGTATACATTGTGCTGGTATGATAATAGGGCCCTATGATTTACGTGAAGTGGAAAACGCGGATGGAATCGCGGAATCCATCCATAAAAACGGACTTCACAAGTTTAACGTGGAATGACGCTAGCGGTGATTTCAGCGTCTGCCGTCTCACTAAATGAGCACGAAAACACATGAAGAAAATCTCCAGAACTCCTCTGAGAGTCACTTCATGAGCATTTGACCATTTCATTTAAGCAAAAGCATCATATCACATGCACAGATTTGTAAAGGTATTCACGGCAACCCGTCAAAACAAAGGTCTGGTTTGTTTTGAAGTCTATTTTTCAGTAGAACGTACATAGCTTACTAACGTTACTACTACTAAAATGAAACAAACAATTTTTTAAGGAATACATTTCTTCCATGTTTTAATTTTAATAGTAAATTCCCTTTGTTCGCCAAAAACAGTTTGCTTAATTTTCAGTAATTAAAAGATAAACAAACTTAATGTAAGATGCCGGGGAGGATTCCAAGTCTTTTCGTCTCATATCCGGATCTCAGAGGTAAGAGCAAATGGTTTACAAATGCTAATTAGTATAAGGAATGTGCATTAGATTCTAACCCGATGGATTTCCCTCGGGTTAGAAACATAACAAGATGCACCTGTATCTTTCAAGTTTGGCATCATTTCAGTTTTTGTTTTTGTTCATAGTGGTATGAATGGGTTGAAGTGCACTTCCAAAGCCAAACCAGTTCTGCCACATGCCTTTAGAGAATTAACTGATTTTACACTTCTGCTCTCTGGATCAGCTGAAGAACAGACCATGTTTGACATATACTGCATCATACTGCTCTTGTATCGGAGTATATGCTTCCTACTTAGTAGGACGTTAGGAACATAGAGCAAGTATTATGTTTCAAACAGCACTATGCTATTATGATCAAATGGTTTTGTCATATTGCATGTTCAATTAAGTGCTGTACAGTTATCATCTTATCGAAAAAGAACACTTTTTCACACTTTTCATTCAACTGTGTAATGTTTTAATTAAATTAATAAAATGTAATACAAATTAAGTAATTTAAGGAAAAACAAGCATATTACTTGCAATTCATTTAACACTCATAAGAAGCTTGATTCAAGTGCATATATATAAAAACATGTATTCTGCAATGTATGCAAATGTGTTGTTCCAAACTAGAGCTGGGTGATATGTGAAAAACAATATTTATCATTAATCACCATACAGAATATCTGATTATGTTGTCTACCTGCCCTGCTCACACTGTGACTGTGTTTCTGTTATCAGATCTGTTTGAAATCTAATTTCCTTTTGTGAGGAGAACTGTTGAAGAAAATCTAATATTAGATATCAGTGTTCCTGTAGCTCAGTTGGTAGAGCATTGCGCTATCAAGGTTGGGGGTTCGATTCCCCGGGAATACATGAGAGGTAAAAATGTATAGCCTGAATGCACTGTAAGTCGGTTTGGATAAAAGCGTCTGCTAAATGCATAAATTTAGATTCACAATGTAAGAGGACATTTTTTTTATCATGATTCTCAAATTTAAATTAAATAATTTTTTCTCATAAGGTCCAATGTTTTTCTCTGATTTTCTGTTTGCAATTATCACCAAGTTAGATATATTTAATTTTGCCTTATACTTTAATTTCCTTAAATATAACATTTCACTGTTTTTAAACCTGCAGTCAAGCTGTAATGTATATTAAACATTTAATTTAATGGAGCAGCCAACACTGGAAACTCTGACAGCGCTTAATTCAACAAATATTTAGGAACAGGTGCAGTTATACACTTTTGCTGTATAAGTACTCCTTTTACTGTAAGACTGCATATCGAAATACTTGACGCTTTTTAAATGAGACAAATCACTACCTATTCCAAATTAATACAGGACACACCTGATTGGTGGACTCCGAGCTGTTGCTCCTACTGATTGGTTCTCTGTGAGTTGAAGTGAGAGCTGAGAGAGGGGATGTGGGCTCTTCAGTTGAAGGTGGTTGGCTATACAGGGGGTGTGTCTGCAGAGACGGCGTGTCTGGATCATCCTCACTTTCTGTCCCTTGGTGGCAAAGTACCAAATCCACAAGGTCCTCCTTCTCCCTAAGAAAGCATTCAAACATCTCAAAAACACTAACAGTATTGTCATAATATACCTTATCATTAATAATGCTCACTTTCTAACATCTGTACAAAAGTACCTGCAGGTATCAGTGTTAATGTTGCGTAGTGTGAGGTACTGCCGCAAGTCTTTAACACGCAGACGCATGAGCTGTGGACGCTGGAAGGAAGTGCCCTTCAGCAGATGACAAGTCGTGCATCTGCGCAGGTTTTCCTGAAGTACCGAACACAGCGAACAAAAACTCTTCTTACAGTCACAACAGATGTGCTACAGTGGAGAAAAGAGAGAATCTGCGCTGAATCAAACGGATGAAATGCAGGGTTATAAGTGTAAAATAATTGTCATTTTAACTGTAGTGTGTTACTCAATATTACATTTAAATTTAATATAAAATTTAGTAAAATACAACTTCATTATTACAAATGTGTAACTACAAATACATTTAAATACATGACAGACAATCGACACTGCATCCAGTTTTAGTTTACCATAAATGCTTGATATTGTCAGAAGTAAATTTAAACCATATTTCAAAGATGTACTAAAGTCCTACTTATTTTGTCTAGAATAAATTTTCATTTATTTGCAAAAATAAAAAGATTCGTGCATTTAAGTCCATGCAAGTTGGTGGTTGAGGAGAGACCCCCCCCCCCACATGAGTTTAAAGCGCTTTGGGTGTACAACAATACACAATAAAACACTATATAAGTGCACCATTCATTCATTCATTCAAGTTACATTCGATGTCATCTAATATGTGTTACCATATACCTAAAATTGTCCAAAAACATTTTAGTAGATTTTAAAAATGTAGTCTTTCTCTATTTTGGAAAATAGGCAAAAAATATTGAGGACTCATCTTGCATGCAGGATAGTATCAACATGTTTGTCAGATCAAATTATATTCCTAACAGAATGAATACCACCCACTAACCTTTTAAGTCAGGCTATGACTCCAATTTTGTTTAAAACAAGTACAAGCCTGTCAACATGGGCCCAACTTCCTGATTCAGTAGGACATATGTCAACATGACAAAGAAAATTGTGTTTGTCAAAGTGTTTCATGGTGTCCTTTATATAAGAAAAGTTTTAAGGTTCAATATGCAAAAGAATGAGATTGAATGGCAGTGGCAGGTGTGCAGGTCGACCTACCCTCCTCCTAAAGACAGAGAAGGCTTGTCCACAGGCCTGACACACCAGACTGGTGCTGGTGGAGTTGGTGGGCGGGTATGTGGAGTATCCTGCAGTGGGAGCGAAACGAAACGGGCCCGCACCTGCCCCAAATCCTGGCTGCTGCCCTCTCACGGCTCCGGTACCCATCACCTCATTCAGCAGACCACAGCATGATGCCCACATGGACGAGGCCCCCGCCTGCACAGAAAACAACAGACTTTAAAAACATACAAAGAAAGCGATGTTCAAAAGTCTTCTTCAAACCTCTGAGCTTGTATTAAGAGTAGGAGTATAACAATACACACAAGTCATAATTCAAT
This sequence comes from Carassius gibelio, assembly GCF_023724105.1. Classification (NCBI taxonomy): domain Eukaryota; kingdom Metazoa; phylum Chordata; class Actinopteri; order Cypriniformes; family Cyprinidae; genus Carassius; species Carassius gibelio. The sequence continues at coordinate 20,183,936 of NC_068403.1, read as the reverse complement.
ACACAATACTGACCTCGTGATACAATACTTTCATGACATTATCAAATTATACTTTTTTTTATACAATTTTTATGTCCCATGACATTTCAAATGATACTTTATTCAGAGATTATTACTTAACCAGGAAACAAAAGGTACTGTTGGTTAACCAGAATAGAAATATCCATAATTCTGCATTGCTAAAATACAGAATTCGTTAGATATGTTAACACTCTGTCCCTGACTACATACATTAAAAAGGTTTATTTTTGTCATTTATTAATGCATTTTATATGCAATTCATTAATAATAATTAAAGCCACTGTGAAATCAAAATGGACTATTTTTCTTAATAGATGATTGCAGTGTTTATTATTCTAAATTATACGTTCAAATTTTTTTTTTCAATGCATGTGCCCTCAGAATCTTTACTCAAAATAATTTCGCATAAATAGGATAAAGAACAGGTGTTTAGAACTGCCGTTTCTAGTAAACTTTAATAAACAAGGGAACTCAAATGTGTGCGCTTCTAGGTTTATCATATTTGATGCACTCTTTATATGTGCATTGATCTTTATTTACCGGTACATAAGATTAAAGACCTAAATGAAATCGTTTTAAACCTAATTTATGTCAACGGTACATGATACATGATACATATTGTTGCTATCCACAATACGTATTATTGCATTTTTGTATTATGCAATATATTGTTGCACCTCTAATTAAAACTCTGTGTTAAAATTGCAAATGTGAGTGTGTGGGCAAAATAACAACTGTAAGTCTGAGCTGCTGTGCCTTATTATTCAACATTCAGAATGTCCTGCCCTGAAATAGTTCCCATTGACTGAGATCAATCCCATTAGAGACGGATGGGAATAGTGCTAAGCCATAATAAGAGATTACTGTGCTTTAAATGACTTCTGACTGCAGCCGGAGCTCTTAGTGACACTCAACAGAGTAACCATGGTGTTTTTATTTTCATAGGGAGCCAACATGATAATCAACTCCCAATTGTCATTGTGTGGCACAGTGAAGGGTCGGTCCTGTTGCTGGGTCTCACCTCCCAACAGATAGAAACATGAGAGCAGAAGAGTTAAAAACAAACAGCCACATTAATGATCATTGCATTTAACACTTGAATACTGATATTCAACACATAAATGATATTAATAGCTAGATGCTGATTGATACACATATATTTAAGAGGTCATCAATGCACAAACATCACACAACGCAAACATGCATGAAATGCTAAACTGGAAACCAGTTGTTACTTCTCGAGCTGATAGCAAAGGCAGCATATTATTAATGCTAGCATGATACGCACAGCCAATAAATAAACAAGTTCAAAACTAAAAGAGTATGATGAGAAATGACTGTACCTTCATAGCAACTCCAAGACACCGCGGGGAGTCACCCAGCCGTATGTACAGACAGCCTGGCCATTGCTTATGAACGGCTAACTCTTCATTTTCAGTCGCGGTTCACAGCCGCACCAGGTCCAGGATCGCTCGCTATGCGACTGTAATGAAGCGTTCTCAGCCAATCAGAGCAGTGGAAACCCTGTGACGCAAACCAAACAGCCAATCATCTCTTACCTCCAATAGTGCAGCGGCATGAGAGTACTCGGAGTTCTTCATGCTATATTTATTACACTTCATGGAATGGAATTGTTTTGTATTTGTGTGGTTTAATAATCTTAGCATGATTGTTTGATCCTAGGTTAAATTAGTTTGTTGTGATAAAATATAAGTATTGTTAAATATGTATTTATTTGTATACCACCTAAGTAATGTTTATTATTAATGGATAAACCGATACTGTATAATTAATGGTGTCACTTGAGTCACAGGTCATTGTTGCTGCTCTAAAAGATGACAATCAAAAATTGATCAGTACGTTTAGATCAAGTTAAGTCAAAATTAAAGATTGTGTGTTGATCAGAATCAACATTGTTGTTTAGTAACATAAATGGTGTTGCCAAACTGTAAGATAAAGTTCTTTTTGAACCAGTTTTAGTGCTTGTGTACAGATCAATAAATTCCCAAGATATATTAATATCATTAAGTCCCCATCAGGTTAAGTGTGAATCCAGCCAGCATCACTGCTCTTCTCTCTCACCTGCACATAGACCATGTGAAAATCTTACTTTCAGATAACTGTCTTTAACACCCAGACTGTATAAAAACAGTAACATCGTGCCATGCAACAGAAATATTCTGACCATTGGCGACCTCTATCGTATGTCAAATGAAAATAACGTTCTTCATTATTTACACACCCCTGATTCAACTATTAAACAAGATTACCGCAATTCGTCTCAGGAATATTTATATAATTATCTGAGTTATAACTTAATTATGTCAAATTATAATAAGTTATATGTTGACAAATAAATAAAACCGTTGTTGTCAGAGCTTATTTCTGTAGGCGCCAACGGGAATCGATGTATCTGCGCTCTGCATCGCGTTCTAAACCGTAAGCTCATTGCAATGAACGGTTCACAAGAACAGCACATTAGGAACAGCACCAAAACATAATCGATTCGTCTGTGCTCTACACCGCGCCCTGAAACGTGAACAGAACTGACAGAAATGGAGGGTATTTTAAAAGAAACTTCCATCAGGTTTTTAGCAAATATTCTATGTTATTGTGTTCACTATTATTACTAATCTAACGCTTCAAACATAGTGGTTATTATTATAGATTTCCACATGTAAGAGTGGTTTCAAATTGCCATTATTGCATCTAAAACGCCGTTTATTAACGTTATATTTGACCATTTATTTTAGCTTATGCTATAACAGCGTATTGTCGTTATTAAATTATAGACTTCACTGCACCTGCCATGGCCAGTGTGCATGATGACAAATGGGGTTGTTCATGCCTATATATATTAGGGGTGTAACGATACGCGTATTCGTATTGAACCGTTCGGTACGACGCTTTCGGTTCGGTACGCGGTACGCATTATGTATACCGAACGGTTCGTTGGAGTAATTAATTATATTTGAAAAAAAAAAAAAAGAGAGAGAGAGAAATATAATGATATGCGTTCAACAAGGTAGCCCAATAACCCAAACAACGTAACAGGCAACGCCCCTGACACTCCCGAAGAAGAAAAAAACACCATCTTATATGTTTATGTTAGGCTACTCAGCAGGCGCTCGCTCACTCAGTACGCGCTGAAGGCTCGTTGCAAAATAGCCAATGCGTTTAACAGACTAGAAATGAGAAGATCCTCCAATAACCAACAGGTCTGGTGTTTGGGTGCACTTTGGATTCCCTTTAAGCTATAATGGTGATGGCAAGAGAGTGGTGGATAAAAAAACAACGGTATGTCGCATCTGCAGCGGGAATAATAAAAAAAAAAAAAAACACCAGCGGGGATATATGCGTCAGTACTATCTGATAAAAGACGAACAAAAGGAGAAACATGCACGCAGCAAACTATCCCTTGCAGCATTTAGAAACTATAGCTTACAGGGAATCCAACCCAAACACCAGACCTGTTGGTTATTTTAGGATCTTATATTTCTGGTCTGTTAAAGGCATTCGACATTTTGCAACGAGCCTTCAGCGCGTGCTGAGTGAGCGAGCGCCTTAGGGGCCGTTCACATATCGTGCCTAAAAACGCGTGGAAAACGCTAAGCGCGTCTTTCTCCTCTTTCCAAAGCGCTTGGGCAGAAGCGCTCATGAGGCGTCTGTCTTTGCTAAGCAACAATGACGTGCTCTCTCCATGAGACGCGGAAATTTCAGCGAAGGATAAATGGATTTGCAGCTCTAAAAATCGCTTGCAGTAGCTCTGCTACTAAATTTATTTCAAAATTGCAATCCATATACAACTATGATCAGCTGATCCTTCATCTTGGCTGAGCTCTCAACGTTGTTACGGGAAAGGATGAAGCTGATTGGTTGGTTCTTGTCACATGACCCGCGGTGCGCTTGCGGCATTCTGAAAAGTTGAGATGTTTTTACATTTTGCTGTATCTAAAACGTATCGAACCGAACCGAACCGAACCGTGACATCAGTGTATCGTATCGAACCGAACCGTGAATTTTGTGAACCGTTACACCCCTAATATATATATATATATATATATATATATATATATATATATATATATATGGGTATAAAGGATTGGGTGACTTCATACAAGATCTCAGTATTAGCTTTACTCTATGAGATGTCCACAACCAAACCAATGGGGCTTCTAGACAGAAGAAAGAACTCATCCTACCTTTACAACAGGTATGTAATGTTAGCATCTTTGTGCTGCTTACCATGTAAAAAAAGGACACTTTAAAATACTTGGTCGCTGAAATTAAATAAAAATGCATTAAATGTAAATTTTTATCAGAACTATATGTAATATTTCTTAATATTTTGTCTTGTTCTGTATGTATAAAGTTTATGGCTACTTTTCTACTGAACTATTTATATGTATTTGTATTATACTTTTGTCCAATCTAGTTGCAGTAGCCTTTTGAAAATGCATTATTGTACAGATGTGCCCCTTATTGCCAACTTTTTGTCGTCCTTTTCAAATCACATCATAAAAGCTTTTTTTTTTTTTTTTTGTAAAACAAAATAAGGAAATAATCAAAAAGTTGAAAATAAAGTATCAGGCAGGTTTAAGGTGGGTCTTGGGCTTTTGTCCCAATTATGTGTCTGTGTGTGTGTGTGTGTGTGTGTGTGTGTGTGTATATATATATACAGTACAGACCAAAAGTTTGGACACACCTTCTCATTCAAAGAGTTTTCTTTATTTTCATGACTTTGAAAATTGTAGAGTCACACTGAAGGCATCAAGGGCTATTTGACCTAGAAGGAGAGTGATGGGGTGCTGCACCAGATGACCTGGCCTCCACAGTCACCAGATCTGAACCCAATCGAGATGGTTTAGGGGTGAGCTGGACCGCAGACAGAAGGCAAAAGGGCCAACAAGTGCTAAGCATCTCCCGGGGAACTCCTTCAAGACTGTTGGAAGACCATTTCAGGTGACTACCTCTTGAAGCTCATCAAGAGAATGCCAAGAGTGTGCAAAGCAGTAATCAAAGCAAAAGGCGGCTACTTTGAAGAACCTAGAATATGACATATTTTCAGTTGTTTCACACTTTTTTGTTATGTATATAATTCCATATATAGTTCCAAATGTGTCAATTCATAGTTTTGATGCCTTCAGTGTGAATCTACAATTTTCATAGTCATGAAAATAAAGAAAACTCTTTCAGTGAGAAGGTGTGTCCAAACTTTTGGTCTGTACTGTATATAGATAGATAGATATATACATAGATAGATACATAGATAGATACATTTAGTACAGAGAAACCTGAACTGGAACTTCTGAAATATTCTGGTGAGTCCTGAGGGCCAGGTGGTGGGTTTTCTGGAAGCTGGAAGAGCCCGTAGATGACATCCGAAAGGAAGCCACAGTGCTTGTGCAGAATATCATATTGAAGAAGAGACAGGAACTTTGATGTGCACAATATATCTAAGTTAAAGGTGCTGTAAGGAACTTTTGTAAAAAAAATATTTTTTACATATTTATTAAACCTGTCATTATGTCTTGACAGTAGAATATGAGAGATAATCTGTGAAAAAAATCAAGCTCCTCTGGCTCCTCCCAGTGGTCCTATTGCCATTTGCAGAAACTCCATCGCTCCCGGTAAAAAATAACCAATCATAGCTGCGGTCCGTAACTTTGTTTGTGTTCAAAATGTAGAAAAATTAACATAATAAGCGAGTACACCATTTTCCAAACCGTGTTTTTGGCTTGTCCTGAATCACTAGGGTGCACTTATAATAAGTGTTTATATTCGGACTATTTTAGATTGCTTCGGGGATACCGCGGCGGAGTAACCCAGTACCTTTGTGATTCTTCATAGACATAAACAGAGAGAAGTAGTTCCGGCTACGATGTTCTTCCGCAAGACGCAAGCAGTTCTGTTTATTCACCGCTAGAGCGTCAAAAGTTCCCTACCGCAGCTTTAATTGTTGTGCACGTTTAAGTGCGTATAGCAGACATGGGGACTTGTGACTTGGTGACTTGGACTCGAGTCGCTATTTTTAGGACTTGAGACTTGACTCGGACTTGGAAGTTAAAGACTCGGGACTTGACTTGACTTGAGACACGATGACTTGAATGACTTGAGTTTTAATCACATCATGTTTTCAGTTTGAATATAAAATATATAAATTATTTTTTAAAATAAAGTTGATTACTCAGCTGGAGCGCAGGCTGAGAATAGCGTCGTGACTGGATCAGGACACTATCATCAGTCATGCCCTCTCTACCTTACACACACCACGCCCACTTAAATCAGATATCACATCCATACCTGTCAAGTATCCCGTTTTGGCCGGGAAAGTCACGTATTTTACCCTTCTTTCCCGCCGTCCTCCCGTATTAGTATTTTCCCGTAAATCTCCCGTATTTTTTTATTTTTTATTTTAACCTGCGTTATTAATAAAATAATAATAATAAAAACATTCCCAATCTGAGCTCTGTCACTAGTCTCGCGATAACTGCCACCTGTAAGTAGCCTGTCGCGAGGGGTGTGTGAGGTCAGGTGACATGAGTTATAACGCGGGAAAAACAACAACAACAAAAGAAAAAACCGAGACGGATGATGGAT